>NW_020169854.1:0-7512 GCF_002117355.1 Postia placenta MAD-698-R-SB12 | reverse complement strand
AAGGGAACCGGGTTTACTGCGTTGTTCGACGTAATGGTGGATGAGTTGTTCGACTAGGTGAAACTAGGAACGTAGCTTAGAAAGTTCGACCTTTTGATACAACGGTCTATACTCCTATATTGATGCCTGACTCGTAGACAACGAGCGAGGACTTAGGGACAGTGCGTCGTCCTGAAGATCGAGCGAGGAAGTCGAGAATGACCACTACCCCAAGCGAGGAGGAGCAGAGACTTGAATGGATAACCAGGTCGAACTTAGAGTTCGACCAACTAATGGTACAACTACTTATACAAGTACCGACTGCGCACGGACCATTGTGTCTATGTGGTCGTGTTAGTGAAGAAAGAAATGTAGTGGTACGATGCCGAGTACGAAGTGCGCACGGACCCCATTATGTAAGCTACATAATGTTCAACCTGCAGGTGAGCGCTAAGACAGGCACCAGTATGGGCGCTAGTAGTACAAGGAATAGAACGGAAAGACAAATGTTTCAGCGCATCGCGGCTGCTCTCGATACGTACCGACTTCAACAATCAACCGCCAATCGACCCCTCTGCCTCGACATCCCCGCTCCGGAACCCTTCAGCGGAAAGGCAGAGGATCTTAGATGCTTCCTTCAATGCGTCCTTTCCTACTTCGTCGCCACCAACAACACCAGACTTAGCAATGAAGCAAAGATCGCCTTCACTGTAGCGCTGATGAGGAAGGATCTGGGGAAGACATGGGCGGACGCGTATTACGAGAAGTCGGCAGGGGGAGTCCAGGTCTATTCCATGTGGGCAAACTTCGTCGCTGCCCTAGAAGAGGTGTTCCCTGAGCATGGAATGCGAATCAAGGCACATCAAATCCTGATGAAACTGCCTGAATGACAAAAGGATAGGAAGACGGCACTCTCCCTTGGTAACTATGTTACCTGCTTCGAGCAGCTGGCATCAAAGGCTCAGCTCAAGGATGCCGAGGTCAATGGCACCAACCGCGTCGAGAACAACTACCACACTCTCCACGCCAACTTCGTCAAAGGACTCCCGAAGGAGCTGTATTTTGCGCTCGCAACAAGGGTCGCTAGGGATCGACCCAACACCATGAAGGCCTGGTATGACGAAGTTCGAAATGCTGACACAGCCAAGCAGGGGGCTCTCGTCATCACAGACACCAGGGACTATGGCGAACCAATGGATATTGATGCCGCTGCTGTCACATCAACTTTCGCCTCCACATTAGGAGGAAGGAAATGGGAACTAGGAGTCATTCTCAACGAGGCTGATCAGAAGCTCCACAGGGACGGGAACCTGTGCTTCTACTGCCACATCAAGGGCCACAGTGCCAAGGACTACCGCAAGAAAGCGGCTGCACGACAAGGGGGTGGGAGATCAAACCAAGGAGGATCTGGGAAAGACGACTTCTGCACCAGAATCAAGACACTCTTTGCTGACGAGAAGAGGGAGCTGTACGAAGAACTCACAATGGAGGATTTTTGAAGGGGCAGGGTGAGCCGACGCAACCACTGCCCGTATCCATTTCACTGTTCCGTGTAATTATAGTAGTCCGAAATGAATGTGCTCTGCACATTCCGATTACTGTGGGACAAAAAGACGTCGAGGCACGCACTTTCATCGATAGCGGCGCAACAGGAATCTTCATCAGCCCAAGATTTGTCTGAGAACATCAACTTCGGACAGAACCCCTTCCCCGACCCATGGAACCCCGAACAAAGAAGCACTCATCACGCGAAGAGCTCTTTTATCTTACAAGATAAGCGGAGAACCCCGATTTGTCAAAGCCTACGTCGCCAGCATCGGCAAGGAAGACATCATCTTCAGCCACACTTGGCTCAAACTCGAAAACCCCAAGATAGACTCCAAGACCGGACGAGTGGAGCTGAACCACCGGTGGACAAGAGACGAGACCAGGGCCTGGAAGATGGACCTGTACCAAAGGCGAGTGGCCCGACTAGAACTAAAGAAGACCGTAACTACCCCACTCCCAGAACCAACGGAGGACGAATTTGTCGTCATCCCCACCTCAGAGCATGCAACCCTTCCTGAACAAAAAACTAGTGGCGCAGCAGGATACAATATCTCTGCTGCACATCACCTCATCATCCCAGCCTGATGACGAGGCCTGGTTGGTACTGACCTTATCATGGCTATCCCCGAAGGACACTACGGAAGAATCGCACCTCGGTCCAGTCTAGCGCTAAAAGAAATTGACGTCGCTGCAGGAGTAATCGACTCCGATTACCGAGGCAAGGTCTCAGTCCTGCTGGTCAATAACTCTGACCTCCCATTCACCGTCAAAGCCGGCGACCGAGTTGCCCAGCTCATCCTTGAAAGGATAAGCACCCCACCAGTAACGCTCACCGACTGCATCGACGAAACTGAACGCGGAGAGGATGGGTTTGGGTCAATGGGTATTGCGTTCATCGAGGAACAAGCGGAGGACATCGACGATGATGAGTTCATCATTTCCTACTTATCCGGAGCGCCAATGATCACCAAGTATGAGAAACAGGAACCCCTGGCAATAAGGGACGTTCCGCTCAAGGAGCGACTCCCTGAACCCTCATCTGGCTACAAACAACTTCACAACGGCATGATCTGGAAGGTCCACCACGACATTAGGCGCGTCACCACTTCCACCGAACTTGCAGCCTCGAACGCCCAAGGCAAGACAGAAAGAACGCTACCACAGATGGTACCATCCTACCTACACGATCTCCTCCCCGTCTTCGACAAAGCCACTGCTGCGCGACTTCCAGACCACACCGAATATGACCACGAAATCAACCTCAAGGAGGGCTTCACGGACATGAAGCAACAGGTCTATCCGCTCAACCCGCAGCAACGAAAGGAACTCGACAAGTTCCTCGAGGAGAACCTGAGTAAAGGGTACATTCGCCCTTTGAAATCCCCGTTGGCGAGTCCATTCTTCTTTGTTGGTAAAAAGGATGGTTCACTACGCCCCTGCCAAGACTACCGGCTGCTCAACGAGAACATGGTCAAGGATCAATACCCGCTTCCGCTTATATCAGACCTCCTGGACAAGTTGAAGCACGCCAAGATGTTCACGAAAATGGATCTCCGCGCCGGATACAACAATGTCCGAATCAAGAAAGGAGACGAATGGAAGGCAGCATTCATCGTACCCGGAACTGATGGCAAACCGCCGCAGCTGTATGAACCAACAGTGATGTTCTTTGGGCTGTGTAATTCCCCCGCTACGTTCCAGCGGATGATGAACACAATATTCGCAGACATGCTTCAAGAAGGCTGGCTCTGCATTTACATGGACGACATCCTGATCTTTTCCCAGGACAAGGCAGAACACGAAGAACGAACACGACGTGTTATCAAACGACTTCGACAACACGACCTCTACCTCAAACCGGAGAAATGTGCCTTCGACATCACCGAAGTCGAATTCCTCGGCATGATCATTCACCCAGGAGAAATCGCAATGGACCCCGTCAAACTAGCTGGCATTGCAGATTGGCCGGTGCCGTCCAACCTCAGGCAAGTACGCGCCTTCATTGGATTTGGAAACTTTTACCGCCGGTTTATCAAAGGCTTCTCGGACAAAGCGCAACCGCTGGTTGCTCTCACCCGGAAGGACGTCGCCTGGACCTGGGGATCTGACCAACAGAAAGCCTTTGAGACCCTCAAAAAGGCATTCCTAGAAGAACCGGTACTACGTATGCCGGATCCCGACCGACCCTTCACCATCGAAACTGATGCCTCAAAGTTCGCCACCGGAGCGGTGCTATGCCAACGTGATGACAACGGCGATTGGCATCCTTGCAGATACCTCTCCCAGAGCTTCAATGCGGCTGAAAGAAACTACGACATCTACGACAGGGAATTATATGCGGTCATCCGCGCACTAGATGAGTGGAGGCACTACTTCATTGGCAGCCCATACCCAGTAACGATTCTCAGCGACCACAAGAATTTCACATACTGGAAGCAGGCCAAAGACATGAACCGACGACAAGCACGCTGGGCAAGTAAACTGACCGAGTTTGACTTCCGCCTGGTGCACGTGCCTGGTACCCAAATGGTGCAGAGCGACGCTCTCTCCCGCCGACCTGACCATGACGACGGCTCAAACGACAACACCGACGTCATTATGCTCCCACCGGAAGTATGGGTCGCTGCCATCGACATCGACACCCGTGACACCATCCTTTCTTTCAAGATGACCCAATAACGAAGGAAGGACTCACTGCGGTGCGCACCGGAGGAACACCATGCACTGGAACAGACTGGTCCATCGATGATGACCTCCTCCTATACCAGGATTGGGTCTATATACCCCCAGATGAGTCTTTTCGCAAACATCTTGTCTCCCACTATCATGACCTCCCCTCCACAGGACACCCCGGTGTTCAGAAAACCCTCCTCGGCTTGCACCGTGACTACTGGTGGCCGAGCATGGCCCAGTTTGTCGCTCGATATGTTAACGGCTGTGGCATCTGCCAGCAAATGGAGGTTAACACGCATCCAGCTCGTCCGCCCATCACCCCCATTCAACCCCGTGCAAATGCCAAGCCCTTCAGCACATTCTCATGTGATTACATCACCGACTTGCCACCGTCCAATGGCTTTGATTCCATTTTGGTCGTAGTGGACCACGACCTTACGAAGGGGGTAATTTTCATCCCATGCAACAAAACAATTGATGCTCTCGGGATGGCAGACGCAATGTACCGAGAGGTCTACAAGTGGTTTGGACTCCCAGACAAGATCATCAGCGACCAAGGTATCACAAAACCTATAAACCCACCTTATAGCTTGATGGTAAGGGGGGGAGATAAAGCACTTAAGTGTGGGGGAGGTAATGCTGTTAAGCGCAACAATGAAGTGAATAGAACTGGGGGACAGGGTGCCCCAGGATGCTGCCTTATATACATGAGGGAAAACCCCCCAGGGACCGGTAATGGACCCCTGGTACCTAGCTGGGTAAGGATTACTAAGTATCATGTGCCCTATGGTGCGATATGGTGTTATCGATGATGTCATAGTCTGGCCCTGCCCTGTCCTGGGCCTAGGGTCCAGAATTGACCGGCCTATGGCCTAGTGCCTGAGCCTAGCTCCTACCTATGATGTCAGAATGATGTCATGGTCCAGACAGAGTCTGGTTTCTATCTAGAAAAGGTCCGGCATCAGAGTCCAGACTGATGTGTCCAGAACAAGATCATGTGTCGCTTATTTAAGCGGATAACCCCTTAGATATGCAGATGTACCCATATGCGGACGGATAAGTATGGATAAGTCCCTAGACCCTTCGATATGTCCGCAGAAATAGCGGAAAAAGTAGGTAAAATTAGGGAAACTGTGACACGAGGACCGCAATTTGTGTCCAAAGTCTTCCAGGAACTTTGCAAAATGACTGGGATTCAATTGGCCATGAGTACGGCATTCCACCTGCAGACCAACGGCGAGACAGAACAAGTGAACCAAGAACTGGAGATCTACCTCCGATGCTTCACTGCCAATAATCCGGATAAGTGGGCTGACCATCTTCACACCGCGCAATTTGCTCACAACTCCCACGAGCATTCCATGACAAAGATGTCCCCATTCAAACTCATGATGGGATACGAACCTCGCGGAATACCCATCATGCACCCTGGATCAAACACGCCGCAAGCAGCTTATTGCCTCAAGGACTTGCAAAACATCCACGAGGAAGCACATGCGGCAATGGAGATGGCCCAGAATGTCCTGGCCAAAAGAGTAAAAAGGAAGGGGGGTTCCTTCCATAAAGGTCAGCTGGTATGGCTAGACTCCCGGAACTTGAAGCTGCTGTACCCGTCCAGGAAACTGGCCCCGAGGTGAGAAGGGCCATTCAAAGTCCTAGACAAGATTGGAACAGTCGTATACAAGCTAGACCTCCCTAGCACCTGGCGAGTCCATCCCGTTTTCCACGAATGGCTTCTATCTCCCTATTCAGAAACGGAGATCCATGGTCTGAACTACACGAGGCCACCCCCTGACCTTATCGAAGGCGAAGATAACTACGAAGTCGAAGCCATCATCAGACACTGAGAGAACAAGAGGATGTGGTGCCGCGAATATCGTGTCAGGTGGAAGGGTTACTCAACAGCCGATGACTCATGGGAGCCCGAAGCGAACCTGACTGGAACGGCTGACGAAGTGTTGGCAGAGTATAAAAACAGGAAGGACTTGAGCTGAATCAATAGCAGCTCTACCCAGTCGCTACATCCCCACTCGCACCAACATGTCTTCCACCCTCTCGTTCCTCGACCAGTTCAATGCCCCCTTGACTGAAGGCGGGAAAAGGCTCTCAATCTACACCCCTAAGCACACTCACGTCGGCGACAGCACCTTGCTGACACTCCTTCTCAGTAATCCCACCGATGTTTTCAACAAGCTCAAAGCCCACAACCCCGAGGCAACCAATGCCACCGACCGTGCTGCACTAGAAGCGTATCTCTCCGCCCGCCGCGACTACGACGAGGCTGCCAAGGCAGCCGACGAGGCCATCGACCACCACAAACAGCTCCTACGCCAACAGGACGACGGCGTCCTCACCGAGCTCATCCGGCTCGATAATCTGAAAGTTGCCCATCGCTTTCAACCACTCCTACTGCACAGCATCCGGGTGCGACACAACAAATTCATCCCGCGCGCCATCCCCAACGCGTACTTACCCCTACCCGCACCCCTACCGGCGACTGCCTTCAGGCGCCCCCCCGATCCCATCCCCTTTCCTCCAAGCAACGCCACGGAGCACTACCATCCCGGCTGACTGGCAGCCCAACCCTGGTTGGACCCTGAAAGGAAGCTGCAGGCGATGCGGATCGTCTCGACACTGGGTACGGGACTGTCCGGACGTACGATGCGCAGGATGCGGAAAAGAAGCCCCTGGACACTGGAGCGAGAGTGCGGAACCAGGCCAATGAAGCGACACATATCCGCACCACCTGAAGAACCTGCGCGACGCGTGGGGGTGGTCGTCGACAACGTGTTCCTCGAAGGAATCATCAACGAGGCGAAGGAGAGGAAGGAGAAAGAAAGGCAGACGAAAGTGGTACCTATTCCTCCACTGCGCAGCGCTAACCCCGAACCCCCGACCAGTCCTGTTGCGGGACCTTCGCGCCCCCGCCCCGATACACCTGTCGTCTTTCGCAAAGTCGACCCCGACTGGACACCCGACACCACTCAATGGACGTGGGACAGCTCCTGGCCGAATCAGAAGCACCTCTCTGGCGAGGAATGGACGAACGTAGGGAGGAACGCGCGCAAGGAGAGCTTGTGAGATCGGGAAACAAGGTGTCTAAGCTGCTGGTGTAAGGCCTGTTAATACGCTAACGCGGAAAGCGGTCATGCACTGTAGTTAGACTGGAAATTGGGGGCAATAATAAAGCCTCGTAATGAACGCCCGCCGCGGAAAGCACTTTATTGTGCGAGTATGCTGGTGCTCTTGTGTTTGAAGGGGCTTCTGTCACTTCGGGCATGAGTTGGATTAGTAGTTACCTGGTTGATCCTG
>NW_020169853.1:616983-620966 GCF_002117355.1 Postia placenta MAD-698-R-SB12 | reverse complement strand
GTGCACGGACCAGCTGCGCACGGACCAGCACGCACAGCCTGCCCTTAACCTCCCCTGTATATAAGCCGGCCTCTGCTGCCCTAGGAACCTCAGTTTCGACCTCTTGTCCCTAGGTCAGTAAGCTCCCATTTGTATCCCTTACTTACCTTCACTAACTAATATACTTTCTTGTCCCTAGCCTTAGGTTTGAGCCTCGCTCACCATCGCTTCGGTAAGAACCAGTCGGACACCCCTCGCTTCCAGATATTCCCCTGTCGCTCGACCTCAAGTCGTGATAGGGGGCCGGTGAGTCAGAGAGGCTGTGTCAGCGGAGCCCGAGCTGTGCCGCACACTGCCGTCCTATCTAATCTGATCGTACAGTAGATATGATGTGTCCGTATCAGGCAAGTAGTACAGAGGTCGCGGGTTCGAGCCCGTGAAAAGGAAAAAAATAAAAAAACGGCTAGACACCGTACCAACTCGTGACAGTGGCTGTGTCAGCGGAGCCCGAGCTGTGCCGCGCACTGCCGCCCCATCTAATCTAATCGTATAGTAGATAAGGATTTGTTCATTCGAGCGTATAGTACAGAGGTCACGGGTTCAAGCCCGCAAAAAGGAAAAAATTGAAAAAATGGCTAGACGCCGTGCCAACTCGTGACATAGTGCTACAGATGCAGATTGGAGATCACATCAAGAAGATGGTGTTTACAGTCACAGACATTGGTCCGGAAGATGTGATCATCGGGTTGGATTGGCTACGCAAGCACAACCCTGAGATTGATTGGGAGTCAGGCTCCCTAAAGTTATCCCGATGCCCGGAAACATGCAGCACCAGGAGGATGGGCCGGACGGAGCAAGCAGCGACTGTGCGTGATACAGGGGTCAGGCCCATGGCACGCAAGCGCTCGCCAAAGTCCAAATGGTCAGTTATAGGCGCCTGCTGGAGTAAGGTACTCCCGGACTTCGAACCCAAAGAAGATCCGGTGGAAGTAAAGTGGGATGAGGCCGACTTGATCGAAGCCTGGGAGCAAGGTATCACACTTCCCGGCGCCCCCCAGCTGTTTGTTGCAGCCAGGCATACATACTCCCAGCTATTCACTGAGGAGGAGATAAAGAAGAAGGCCATTAAGACCACCGAGGAGTCGGTATCTAAACAGTCCCACGAGTTTCTGAAGGTCTTCTCAAAGGAAGCATCAGAGCGGCTGCCTGAAAGAAAGCCATATGATCATGCGATCGAACTCGTGCCTGGCTACTCGACATTCCATTTGAAGGTATACCCGCTATCGAACAATGAGCAGGAGGAACTAGACAAGTTCCTAAAGGAGCAGCTAGTGAAGGGTTACATACAGGAATCGAAGTCGCCTATCTCGTCCCCCTTCTTCTTCATCAAAAAGAAGGAAGGAACACTTCGACCCGTACAAGACTATCGCCGGTTGAATGCGATCACAGTGAAAAATCGCTACTCCTTGCCGCTGATCACCGAGATGGTGGATAAGCTCCGCGGTGCCATGCTCTTCACAAAGTTCAATGTCCAATGGGGATACAACAATGTCCGGATCAAAACCAGTGATGAGTGGAAGGCGGCCTTTGTGACTAACCGGGGGCTGTATGAACCCCTGGTGATGTTCTTCGGCCTCACCAATTCCCCCGCAACTTTTCAGGTCATGATGAACAAGATCTTCCACGATCTCATCATCGGCGGAAAGATCCTTGTGTACCTGGACGATATACTCATCTTCTCCACCAACAAAGAGGAGCATGAGAAGGTCACACGCGAGGTTCTGCACCGCCTTCAGGACAATGATCTGTTCCTGAAGCCTGAGAAGTGTGAATGTGTCGCGACTTGAGGTCAAGCGACTTGGAGAAAGATCTGAAGGCTGGGGGCGTCCAACTGATTCTTACCGAAGTGATGGTGAGCAACGCTCAAACCTAAGGCTAGGGACAAGTAAGTTAGCATTGAAAAGGTAAGTAAGTACATAAGCTTACTGACCTAGGGACAAGAGGTCGAAACTGAGGTCCCTAGGGCAGCAGAGGCCGGCTTATATACATGGGGAGATAAGGGCAGGCTGTGCGTGCTGGTCCGTGCGCAGCTGGTTCGTGTGCAGCATGCTGACGCGGGCCCAGGGGCCGGTGAGTCAGAGAGGCTGTGTCAACGGAGCCCGAGCTGTGCCGCGCACTGCCGCCCATCTAATCTAATCGTACAGTAGATAGCGATGTGTCCATGTCAGGCATGTAGTACAGAGGTTGTGGGTTCAAGCCCGCGAAAAGGATGAAAATGAAAAACGGCTAGATGCCATGCCAAGTCGTGACATTACCCCCCCCTCAATGGCGCATGACCTCATGCAAGGCGCCCTTGCCCATCTCCCACCCGGAGCGGCAGCGTGCTTCAGTCAGCAGCGAAGGCATCGGCTGAAAGTTGAGACCACCGAAAACAGCGGCGTTGAGGCGGCGAGGGGTGTTCGGGTTCTTCCGGTGGAAGTCGGCTATGAGGGCCGGCGCATTCGCGATGTTGCGCACCGGTTCCCATGACGTATGCGAGTCGTCATAACCCTTCCACTTGACGAGGTACTGCAGTTGACGCCAGAAGATCCTCGAATCCTTGATCCGCTCAACCTTGTACTCCTCGTCGCCCTCAACCTCGATTGCAGGCGGCTCCTCCAGCTCCTGGCCTGGGATCTCGCTATGCATGTACTTTCTCAGCAAGGAGACATGGAACACCGGGTGCACCAGCACCGACTTCGGCAGGACTAATTCATAATCCAAGTCTCCGAGCTTTCACCACACGACATAAGTGTCACAGTTTCCCTAATCTTATCTAATTTTTCCAATATTTCTGCGGACATATCAAAGGGTATAGGGACTTATCCATACTTATCCGTCCGCATATGGGTACAGCTGCATATCTAAGGGGTTATCCGCTTAAATAAGCCATACATGATCTTGTTCTGGACACATCAGGCTGGACTCTGATGCCAGACCTTTTCTAGATAGAAACCAGACTCTTTCTGGACCATGACATTATTCTGACATCATAGGTAGGAGCTAGGCTCAGGCACTAGGCCATAGGCCAGTCAATTCTGGACCCTAGGCCCAGGGCAGGGCAGGGCCAGACTATGACATCATATATGACATCATAGAGCACATGATACTTAGTAATCCTTACCCAGCTAGGTACCAGGGGTCCATTACCAGTCCCTGGGGGGTTTTCCCTCATGTATATAAGGCAGCATCCTGGGGCACCCTGTCCCCCAGTTCTATTCACTTTGTTGTTGCGCTTAACAGCATTACCTCCCCATACTTAAGTGCTATTATCTCCCCCCCTCAATATCAAGCTATAAGGTGGGTTTGTAGGTTTTGTGATAGTTGAATAGAACTACTTTAAGGTGCACTGGGCCCTGGCAAGGGTCCCTTGCTACCTGCTTTGTTACAGGGCCTATTGGTCATTGCTATGCCCCTATGCTGCAAAGCATAAGGTGGCCTTTTCATGTGGTTCTGGGGGTTATGGTTTGTCAACTGAAAAGTGGCAATACCTTTCTGTGAAGCACCTACCTTTATTGGTTAGGGTTGAACAATTAGTGTCAACATGCTGAGCTTTTTGCCGGTCCCTAGGCGTAAGGGGAGGTTGCTGCCTTATGGGCAACATGCTGGAATGTGGTTTACCATTCTATGAGGCCTTAGGGCTTACAACGGATAACCAGCATGGGCAGCCTTAGGGAGAGTGTAAGATTCTCCCAAAACCACTTGCAGCGGGCGTGGAAACCCGACTGAGATCTGTATTCCCCCCTCCCTACCTGCTGAGAGAGAGCAGGAGGATGCCGACACGAAGCACGACCAATGGACCCTGTAGTATAGCACATACCCTTTTCTTCGCTCTGAAAAGAGCCAGCTGAAAAGCTGTTATCTAATCCCCTCTGCCGTAGCTATGCCGAAAGCCAAACCTTTCATCGTCACTGCCAAGCATGAGCCAACAGGCCTGCTTGAGCGCATCACCATCCACAACACGC
>NW_020169853.1:611079-613334 GCF_002117355.1 Postia placenta MAD-698-R-SB12 | reverse complement strand
GCTTACCGCCGACCTCTGTCCAGGAGGCCAGACCATGAGGAGGGGGTGAACCTCGATAATCGGGATCAAACTTTGTTGAAACCGGAGTTTTTTGCAATCAATGCAGTTGAGGCCTCCCATGAGTCGCCCGTTAATGACGATCAACTCCTGAGGGAAGTGAAGGAAGCACTCCTACAAGACGATGTGACCAAGAATTATCAGCAATTGCTGAAGTCAGGTCCTAGGGAATTCAGCAAGTCCCTTGTGGACTGGAACTATGAGAATGGATTTGTCACGAGTTGGTACGGCGTCTAGCCGTTTTTTAAATTTTTCCTTTTCGCGGGCTCGAACCCGCGACCTCTGTACTACATGCCCGATATGGACGCGTCGCTATCTACTGTACGATTAGATTAGATGGGGCGGCAGCGCACGGCACAGCTCGGGCTCCGCTGACACAGCCGCTCTGACTCACCGGCCCCCGAGGCCGCGTCGGCATGCTGTGCATGGACCAGCTGCGCACGGACCAACGCGCACAGCCTGCCCTAATCTCCCCATGTATATAAACTGCCCTCTGCTGCCCTAGGGACCTCAGTTTTGACCTCTTGTCCCTAGGTCAGTAAGCCCTCACTTGTATTCCTTTCTTACCTAACTAACCAATACATTTACTTGTCCCTAGCCTTAGGTTTGAGCCTCACTCACCATCGCTTCAGTGAGAACTAAGTCGAACGCCCCCAGCGCCTTGTTTGGTTTTCTCCTGTCGCTTGACCCTAAGTTGCGACATTAGGTCGAAACTCCTCACCACTGCCGGCGTTCACTGGAACACACTCACTTCCTATAGGTTGGGTGGTGCACACCCCTACTGTACCCTACGATACGTAGATAGCATACGATACATCGCCACCACTTAAGGGACGAACTCTTTGGTATCTGCACTTCAGTGGGCGATACTTGTCCTCACGGACGCGTGGCTTAGGTTCCTGCTGCATAATAGTCAAAAGCAGTACTGGGCCCCACGTGAACTGCGAACCTTAGTGTTATCTCAGGCGCCGTAGGTGTAAGCTAGTATAGCACGGCCTTTCGTAGTACGCGCACCTCCCCTTCCTCCCCCCATCCAACGTGGCTGCCTGCCAAGGCCAAGTCCATGCATTCGACTCACAGGACCTCATCGACGTCTACATTCCAGACGGTCCTGAGACTATCATCTACCATTGCAAGCAGCAACCGTGCCCGAACCGAACACCCCGATCGATCCCAGAAGACTACCCGCGCTACAAAGCGATCCGACGAGCGCAACACCCGCTCGGACCCCGAAGCACCCTCGCATCTCGATCGGCCTCGCGGCACTCTCACCCTGTCTCCCCTAGCTCCCGCCTCCCTCAAACTGTCATCGCCGATCCCGGTCAAGCGCGAGGAGATCTCCCTCCAGACCCTGCGCCAGAGCCTGAGCCTGAGGAGGGTGAGGGTGAAGAAGGAGTCTCGGAGTCCAAGTCCGAGGATTCTGTTGGGTCCGCCTCGCCGACAGCGCTCGCCCCCGCGTCAGCAGTCCCTGATGTACGTGACCCCGCCGCCGAACTTCCTTCGGCGCCTTCACCGCCGACTCCACTGAGAGGCCGCTCGAGCACTCGCTCCTCTCGAAGTTCGACCAGCGGAAGGCCACCACAGCCGCCTCCGCCCCCACAGCGTCCTCTGTCCCCCCCAACGCCGATAATGTCCTCCCCTGCAGCCGCCCCCAACAAGGAGACCCTGAAGCTCCTTCTCCCCCTCCGCTATGACGGCAAAACCGTCATCGAATGCGACAGGTTCCTGTCGCAACTTAGTATCTACTGGTTGATCAACACGTTGTTGACGACCATTGAGCTTAAGGTACAAGTTGCGCTAAGCCTGCTCGATG
Organism: Postia placenta MAD-698-R-SB12; assembly: GCF_002117355.1. Taxonomy (NCBI): domain Eukaryota; kingdom Fungi; phylum Basidiomycota; class Agaricomycetes; order Polyporales; family Adustoporiaceae; genus Rhodonia; species Rhodonia placenta. The sequence continues at coordinate 611,464 of NW_020169853.1, read as the reverse complement.
GCGACGCCCGCGCCTGGGCCACGCCCTACTTCGCCCAACTCGCATCAGTGCAGATGGGAGTACAAGGGATCACGACCCCCTTCAGGAACGAAGCAGCCTTCACCGCTGCCTTTAAGGCCCGCTTCGGAAATCTCGACGATGCGGCAGCAGCCCAGGTAGAGCTGGCGAAGCTCTGCGCGGACAAGTTGGTCCGCGAAAAACGCACTGCGGCGGAGTTCTCCGCGCTGTTCAAGGGTCCGGCGGACCGTTCCGGGTATGGGGACCTGGAACTACGCGACAAGTACCTGAGCGGTATCCCCTCCCGCGTATATCGCAAGATCAAGCTCGAGACCTTCACCACGTGGCGAGCCGCTGAAAAGCGAGCCACTGAGGTCGAGCAGATCCT
>NW_020169853.1:601307-606518 GCF_002117355.1 Postia placenta MAD-698-R-SB12 | reverse complement strand
GCGTGTACGTCCCAAAGAACGCAGAGCTCCGGCGGGATATAGTCAAGATCCACCACGACTCACCGATCGCCGGTCATGGCGGTCGGGCCAAAACCCTTGAGCTCGTATCGCGGAATTACTGGTGGCCAGGAATGTCCAAATTCATCAACGAGTACGTAAGCACCTGCGACGTGTGCAACTGTACCAAGACATTCCCAGCCAAGCCCCAGGGTCCGCTGAAGCCAAACGAGATCCCCGAGCGCCCATGGCAGATCATCACGACCGATATGATCATTGGCTTGCCGAAGTCTGATGGATTCGACTCGATCCTGGTTACCGCTGACCGCTTTACCAAGCAGGTCCACTTCTCAGCCTGTCATGAGACCCTGACGGCAGAAGGTGCGGCAGACCTGTACATCCGCGATGTGTTCAAGCATCAGGGGGCCCCGGCCAAGGTTGTCGCGACTTGAGGTCAAGCGACTAGAGAAAACTGGAAGGCTGGGGGCGTCCGACTGATTCTCACCGAAGCGATGGTGAGCGAGGCTCAAACCTAAGGCTAGGGACAAGAATGTATTAGTTAGTAAGTAAAGGAAGTAAGTACAGGAGAGCTTACTGACCTAGGGACAAGAGGTCGAAACTGAGGTCCCTAGGGCAGCAGAGGCCGGCTTATATACAGGGGATGTTTAGGGGAGGCTGTGCACGCTGGTCCGTGCGCAGCTGGTCCGTGCGCAGCATGCTGACGCGGCCCCGGGGGCCGGTGAGTCAGAGGGGCTGTGTCAGCGGAGCCCGGGCTGTGCCGTGCACTGCCGCCCCATCTAATCTAATTGTACAGTAGATAGCGATGCGTTCATGTCAGGCATGTAGTACAGAGGTCGCGGGTTCGAGCCCGCAAAAAGGAAAAAATGAAAAAACGGCTAGGCGCCATGTCAAGTCGTGACATTACCCCCCCCTCAACGGCGCATGACCTCATGCGAGGTGCCCTTGCCCATCTCCCACCCGGAGCGGCAGCGTGCTTCAGTCAGCGGCGAAGGCATTGGCTGAAAGTTGAGACCACCAAAGGTAGCAGCATTGAGTCAACGAGGGGTGTTCGGGTTCTTCCGGTGGAAGTCGGCTACGAGGGCCGGTGCATTGGCAACATTGCGCGCCGGTTCCCATGACGTATGCGAATCATCATAACCCTTCCACTTGACAAGGTACTGCAGCTGACGCCGGAAGATCCGTGAATCCTTGATCCGCTCAACCTTGTACTCCTCGTTGCCCTCAACCTCAATCGCAGGCGGCTCCTCCGGCTCCCGGCCTGGAATATCGCTACGCGTGTACTTGCTAAGCAAGGAGACATGGAATACTGGGTGTACCGGCACCGACTTCGGCAGGACCAATTCATAATCCAAGTCTCCGAGCTTTCGCCGCACGGCATATGGTCCAAGGCGCTTGGGACTGAGCTTCTTGCTCGGCTGTTTCAGCTTAAGGTTCCAGGCATCAAGCCAGACCTTGTCCCCCGGTGCAAAGACCGGTGCCTCCTGCACATGCTTGTCGTAGTACACCTTCATGCGCTCGGCCGACAGCTCGAGCGCAGAGCGCGTATCGTCGCGAATCTCCTTCAGGATCTTGAGCCGATCAGCGGCCGCAGGCATCGCAGACATCGGATTGATCCGCACTTGGATCTCAGGATGGTACCCTTGATGCAGGAAAAAAGGGGAGTGCCCGGTCGCGGAGTGAACTCGGTTGTTCAATGCGAACTCCGCGAGCGGTAATTGCTTCGCCCAATCATCCTGCCTGTGGCTTGTGAAAGCACGCAGGTACTGCTCAATCTCCTGATTCCAGCGCTCAGTCTGGCCGTCTGTCTGAGGATGAAACGCTGTAGACAGCGCCGGCTCGATCCCTAGTCCCTTGTACACCGCGTGGAGATATTTCGAAGCGAACTGGGGACCTCGGTCTGATACGACCTTGGCCGGGGCCCCATGATGCTTGAACACATCGTGGATGTACAAGTCTGCCGCACCTTCTGCCGTCAGGGTTTCATGACAGGCTGAGAAGTGGACCTGCTTTGTGAAGCGGTCGGCGGTGACCAGGATCGAGTCGAATCCATCAGACTTCGGCAAGCCAACGATCATATCGGTCGTGATGATCTGCCATGGGCGCTCGGGGATCTCGTTTGGCTTCAGCGGACCCTGGGGCTTGGCTGGGAATGTCTTGGTACGGTTGCACACGTCGCAGGTGCTTACGTACTCATTGACGAATTTGGACATCCCAGGCCACCAGTAATTCCGCGACACGAGCTCCAGGGTTTTGGCACGCCCACCATGACCGGCGATTGGCGAGTCGTGGTGGATTTTAACGATATCCCACCGGAGCTCCGCGTTCTTTGGGACATACACGCACCCGCGGAACAGCAGGAGCCCTTGTTCGGCATTCCACTCCTCAAAGCCCCTTTGAAGCCGGGGCGGCCCGAGGTCCTGTACCTTTTCAAGTGCCTCGGCCACCTCCCGATCCTTCTCCGAACATTCCCGAATGCGCTTCAGAAGCGACTGATCGGCCGTCACCGAGGCATGACCGCGCCTAGCGGAGGCGATGCGGAAGCGCTCTGGCTTGAGAACCACCTGATCGGTGTTATCGTCCTCATCGCCGATCTGATGGTCTGATCGATGCGACAGGGCATCAGCCTTTCCGTTGGACGTCCCGGCCTTGTGCGTGATGCGGAAGTCAAAGCGAGCCAGGAAGAGCGACCATCGCGCTTGACGACGCGTGAGATGCTGAGATGTACGCCAGTACTCGAGGTTCTTGTGATTGGTAACGATCTCGAACTGATTGGGCAACCCTTCGAGGTAGTGGCGCCAATCGTCTAGCGCCTCAATGATGGCAAGCATCTCCTTGTCGTAGATCTCGTAGTTCCGCTGGGCCGGATCCATCGCATGGGATCTGAAGGCGATGGGATGCCATTTGCCGTCATCCTGCTTCTGCATCAACACGCCACCAGTGGCGTAGCCCGAGGCGTCAACCTCGATGCGCGTTTCCCGATTAGGGTCGTACAGTGCCAAGACTGGAGTCGTCGCGAAGAGCCGTTTGAGCTCATCGAAGGCGTGCTGCTCTTCCTCGCCCCAATGCCATGGGTCGTTCCCTGTGAGCCGGTCGAGTGGTCGCGAGATCTTAGCGAAGTCCTTAATGAAGCGGCGGTAGAAGTTGGAGAACCCCCGGAACTTCTGAACGTCTTTTTTGTTCCGGGGCACCGGCCACTCATTGATACCTTTAAGCTTCGCGGGATCCATCGCCACCTCATCGCCACCGAACACATAGCCGACGTAGTCGACCTTGGGAACGTCCCATTCGCACTTCTCAGGCTTCAGGAATAGATCATTATCCTGAAGGCGGCGCAGAACCTCGCGTGTGACCTTCTCATGCTCCTCTTTGTTGGTAGAGAAGATGAGTATATCGTCCAGGTACACAAGGATCTTGCCACCGACGATGAGATCATGGAAGATCTCGTTCATCATCGCCTGGAAAGTCGCGGGGGAATTGGTGAGACCGAAGAACATCACCAAGGGCTCGTATAACCCTCGGTTAGTCACAAAGGCCGCCTTCCATTCGTCACCGGCCTTGATCCGGACGTTATTGTATCCCCATCGGACGTCGAACTTTGGGAAGAGTGTAGCGCCGCGGAGCTTATCCACCATCTCGGCGATCAACGGCAAGGGATAACGATTTTTGACCGTGATCGCGTTCAACCGGCGGTAGTCCTGCACGGGTCGAAGCGTCCCTTCCTTCTTTTTGATGAAGAAGAAGGGGGACGAGATGGGCGACTTCGATTCCCGTATGTAACCCTTCGCTAACTGCTCCTTTAGGAACTTGTCCAATTCCTCCTGCTCGTTGTTCGACAATGGGTATACCTTCGAATGGAAGGTCGAGTAGCCAGGCACGAGTTCGATCGCATGATCGTACGGCTTCCTTTCGGGTAGCCATTCTGATGCTTCTTTGGAGAAGACATTCAGGAACTCATGGTACTGTTTAGGTACCGACTCCTCGGCGGTCTTAACGACCTTCTTTTTGATCTCCTCCTCAGCAAACAGCTGGGAGTACGTATGTCCTGCCGCAACGAACAGCTGAGGAGCGCCGGGAAGCGTAACACCTTGCTCCCAGGCTTCGATCAGATCGGCCTCATCCCACTCTACCTCCACCGGATCTTCTTTGGGTTCGAAGTCCGGGAGTACCTGACTACGGCAGGCACCTATAACCGGCCGTTTGGACTTCGGCGAACGCCTGCGCGCCGTGGGCCTGACCCCCGTATCACGCGCAGTCGCTGCTTGCTCCATTCAGCCAGTCCTCCTGGCACTGCACGTTTCAGGGCATCGCGACAATTTGAGGGAGCCCTTCTCCCAATCTATTTCTGGGTTGTGCTCGCGTAGCCAATCCAACCCGACGATCACATCTTCTGGACCGATGTCCGTGACCGTGAACACCGTCTTCTCGACGTGCTCTCCTATATGCATCTGTAGCACTGCTACCTCCGAGATGCTTCTGTCCTTGTTCAGGGTGCCGTCAATATTGTACAGCGGAATTGGTTCCTTCAACTTCCATGTTTGCACCTTATTCTCGATAATGAATCGCTTGTTAATGAACTTCGTGGTGGCCCCGCTGTCCACCATAGCGATTACGTCCTTGTGCCGTCTTTTTCCTTGAAGTCGAACTGGAATGTGAAAGTGCTGGGACCCCTGGTCCAACTCATACACCATTGCAGTCGACAATACATTATAACGATTACATGATATACCCGGCCCGACACGTGCGGCACGAAGCGCGGACCGGATCAAAAACCCTCCTCCTTCATCGCCCGATAGTGTTCGAGCTCCTCGCGCATCGACTTCACCTGTGCCATTAAGTCCGCCAGCTCTGATTGCTCAGATTTCGCTGAAGCGGCACTTATACTTGCCGAGGGTGTCGTCGTGATGGGGGCGCTTGTCGCAGCCTGGGTGGAGCCCGAGGCAACCGTAGCCCGCGCATCGGCGCGTTTTGTGTAAGGCTTGTCCTTACAATTGGGGCACTCAAATCGTCGGTACCCTTGCTTCCCACAGCCGAAGCAGGTGCCGGGGAAGTTTCCTTTTCCGACGGCCGCATTGATGCTGGCCGAAGCTGCGTGCGTCGAGGGTGCACCACCACGTGCCCCACCGCGTCCTCGACCTCGGGCCGAGAAGAAGTTATTTAGCTCGGGCCGACGAGCCCGGCTAATGTCGAGGATCT